>NW_026262748.1:22500-42500 GCF_021869535.1 Mytilus californianus
CCTAACCCTAACCCTAACCCTAACCCTAACCCTAACCCTAACCCTAACCCTAACCCTAACCCTAACCCTAACCCTAACCCTAACCCTAACCCTAACCCTAACCCTAACCCTAACCCTAACCCTAACCCTAACCCTAACCCTAACCCTAACCCTAACCCTAACCCTAACCCTAACCCTAACCCTAACCCTAACCCTAACCCTAACCCTAACCCTAACCCTAACCCTAACCCTAACCCTAACCCTAACCCTAACCCTAACCCTAACCCTAACCCTAACCCTAACCCTAACCCTAACCCTAACCCTAACCCTAACCCTAACCCTAACCCTAACCCTAACCCTAACCCTAACCCTAACCCTAACCCTAACCCTAACCCTAACCCTAACCCTAACCCTAACCCTAACCCTAACCCTAACCCTAACCCTAACCCTAACCCTAACCCTAACCCTAACCCTAACCCTAACCCTAACCCTAACCCTAACCCTAACCCTAACCCTAACCCTAACCCTAACCCTAACCCTAACCCTAACCCTAACCCTAACCCTAACCCTAACCCTAACCCTAACCCTAACCCTAACCCTAACCCTAACCCTAACCCTAACCCTAACCCTAACCCTAACCCTAACCCTAACCCTAACCCTAACCCTAACCCTAACCCTAACCCTAACCCTAACCCTAACCCTAACCCTAACCCTAACCCTAACCCTAACCCTAACCCTAACCCTAACCCTAACCCTAACCCTAACCCTAACCCTAACCCTAACCCTAACCCTAACCCTAACCCTAACCCTAACCCTAACCCTAACCCTAACCCTAACCCTAACCCTAACCCTAACCCTAACCCTAACCCTAACCCTAACCCTAACCCTAACCCTAACCCTAACCCTAACCCTAACCCTAACCCTAACCCTAACCCTAACCCTAACCCTAACCCTAACCCTAACCCTAACCCTAAACCCTAACCCTAACCCTAACCCTAAACCCTAACCCTAACCCTAACCCTAACCCTAACCCTAACCCTAACCCTAACCCTAACCCTAACCCTAACCCTAGCAGTTCCGACTATATTCAGATAGTACACCTTAAATCTTTTTATAACTTTTTCAAATCAACTTGGATTTTCATCAAACTATACAGCTATGTTGGTAACATATTGATCTTACTGAATCAAAGGTCATTATGTAGTTTGGTGTATTGCTGTCAAATTTAATGAAGGTCAAAAAAGCTAGGATTTGCAATTTTGGACAAAATTCAGCATTTCAGATAGTACACTCACCTTAATTTTTTTTATAACTTTTTCAAATCAACTTGGATTTTCATCAAACTATGCAGCTATATTAGTAATATATTGATCTTACTCAATCACAGGTCATTATGTAGTTTGGTGTGTTGCTTACAAATTTCTAGGTAAAAAAAGATTGAATTTGCAGTTCGGACTATATTCAGATACCTAACCCTAATTTTTTTTATAACTTTTTCAAATCAACTAGGATTTTCATCAAACTATACAGCTATCTTAGTAATATATTGATCTTACTAAATCATAGGTCATTATGTAGTTTGGTGTATTGCTGTCAAATTTAAGGATTAAATTAATCTAGGTCCAAAAAGCTTGAATTTGCAGTTCCGACTATATTCAGATAGTACACCTTAAATCTTTTTATAACTTTTTCAAATCAACTTGGATTTTCATCAAACTATACAGCTATGTTGGTAACATATTGATCTTACTGAATCAAAGGTCATTATGTAGTTTGGTGTATTGCTGTCAAATTTAATGAAGGTCAAAAAAGCTAGGATTTGCAATTTTGGACAAAATTCAGCATTTCAGATAGTACACTCACCTTAATTTTTTTTTATAACTTTTTCAAATCAACTTGGATTTTCATCAAACTATGCAGCTATATTAGTAATATATTGATCTTACTCAATCACAGGTCATTATGTAGTTTGGTGTGTTGCTTACAAATTTCTAGGTAAAAAAAGATTGAATTTGCAGTTCGGACTATATTCAGATACCTAACCCTAATTTTTTTTATAACTTTTTCAAATCAACTAGGATTTTCATCAAACTATACAGCTATCTTAGTAATATATTGATCTTACTAAATCATAGGTCATTATGTAGTTTGGTGTATTGCTGTCAAATTTAAGGATTAAATTAATCTAGGTCCAAAAAGCTTGAATTTGCAGTTCCGACTATATTCAGATAGTACACCTTAAATCTTTTTATAACTTTTTCAAATCAACTTGGATTTTCATCAAACTATACAGCTATGTTGGTAACATATTGATCTTACTGAATCAAAGGTCATTATGTAGTTTGGTGTATTGCTGTCAAATTTAATGAAGGTCAAAAAAGCTAGGATTTGCAATTTTGGACAAAATTCAGCATTTCAGATAGTACACTCACCTTAATTTTTTTTATAACTTTTTCAAATCAACTTGGATTTTCATCAAACTATGCAGCTATATTAGTAATATATTGATCTTACTCAATCACAGGTCATTATGTAGTTTGGTGTGTTGCTTACAAATTTCTAGGTAAAAAAAGATTGAATTTGCAGTTCGGACTATATTCAGATACCTAACCCTAATTTTTTTTATAACTTTTTCAAATCAACTAGGATTTTCATCAAACTATACAGCTATCTTAGTAATATATTGATCTTACTAAATCATAGGTCATTATGTAGTTTGGTGTATTGCTGTCAAATTTAAGGATTAAATTAATCTAGGTCCAAAAAGCTTGAATTTGCAGTTCCGACTATATTCAGATAGTACACCTTAAATCTTTTTATAACTTTTTCAAATCAACTTGGATTTTCATCAAACTATACAGCTATGTTGGTAACATATTGATCTTACTGAATCAAAGGTCATTATGTAGTTTGGTGTATTGCTGTCAAATTTAATGAAGGTCAAAAAAGCTAGGATTTGCAATTTTGGACAAAATTCAGCATTTCAGATAGTACACTCACCTTAATTTTTTTTATAACTTTTTCAAATCAACTTGGATTTTCATCAAACTATGCAGCTATATTAGTAATATATTGATCTTACTCAATCACAGGTCATTATGTAGTTTGGTGTGTTGCTTACAAATTTCTAGGTAAAAAAAGATTGAATTTGCAGTTCGGACTATATTCAGATACCTAACCCTAATTTTTTTTATAACTTTTTCAAATCAACTAGGATTTTCATCAAACTATACAGCTATCTTAGTAATATATTGATCTTACTAAATCATAGGTCATTATGTAGTTTGGTGTATTGCTGTCAAATTTAAGGATTAAATTAATCTAGGTCCAAAAAGCTTGAATTTGCAGTTCCGACTATATTCAGATAGTACACCTTAAATCTTTTTATAACTTTTTCAAATCAACTTGGATTTTCATCAAACTATACAGCTATGTTGGTAACATATTGATCTTACTGAATCAAAGGTCATTATGTAGTTTGGTGTATTGCTGTCAAATTTAATGAAGGTCAAAAAAGCTAGGATTTGCAATTTTGGACAAAATTCAGCATTTCAGATAGTACACTCACCTTAATTTTTTTTATAACTTTTTCAAATCAACTTGGATTTTCATCAAACTATGCAGCTATATTAGTAATATATTGATCTTACTCAATCACAGGTCATTATGTAGTTTGGTGTGTTGCTTACAAATTTCTAGGTAAAAAAAGATTGAATTTGCAGTTCGGACTATATTCAGATACCTAACCCTAATTTTTTTTATAACTTTTTCAAATCAACTAGGATTTTCATCAAACTATACAGCTATCTTAGTAATATATTGATCTTACTAAATCATAGGTCATTATGTAGTTTGGTGTATTGCTGTCAAATTTAAGGATTAAATTAATCTAGGTCCAAAAAGCTTGAATTTGCAGTTCCGACTATATTCAGATAGTACACCTTAAATCTTTTTATAACTTTTTCAAATCAACTTGGATTTTCATCAAACTATACAGCTATGTTGGTAACATATTGATCTTACTGAATCAAAGGTCATTATGTAGTTTGGTGTATTGCTGTCAAATTTAATGAAGGTCAAAAAAGCTAGGATTTGCAATTTTGGACAAAATTCAGCATTTCAGATAGTACACTCACCTTAATTTTTTTTATAACTTTTTCAAATCAACTTGGATTTTCATCAAACTATGCAGCTATATTAGTAATATATTGATCTTACTCAATCACAGGTCATTATGTAGTTTGGTGTGTTGCTTACAAATTTCTAGGTAAAAAAAGATTGAATTTGCAGTTCGGACTATATTCAGATACCTAACCCTAATTTTTTTTATAACTTTTTCAAATCAACTAGGATTTTCATCAAACTATACAGCTATCTTAGTAATATATTGATCTTACTAAATCATAGGTCATTATGTAGTTTGGTGTATTGCTGTCAAATTTAAGGATTAAATTAATCTAGGTCCAAAAAGCTTGAATTTGCAGTTCCGACTATATTCAGATAGTACACCTTAAATCTTTTTATAACTTTTTCAAATCAACTTGGATTTTCATCAAACTATACAGCTATGTTGGTAACATATTGATCTTACTGAATCAAAGGTCATTATGTAGTTTGGTGTATTGCTGTCAAATTTAATGAAGGTCAAAAAAGCTAGGATTTGCAATTTTGGACAAAATTCAGCATTTCAGATAGTACACTCACCTTAATTTTTTTTATAACTTTTTCAAATCAACTTGGATTTTCATCAAACTATGCAGCTATATTAGTAATATATTGATCTTACTCAATCACAGGTCATTATGTAGTTTGGTGTGTTGCTTACAAATTTCTAGGTAAAAAAAGATTGAATTTGCAGTTCGGACTATATTCAGATACCTAACCCTAATTTTTTTTATAACTTTTTCAAATCAACTAGGATTTTCATCAAACTATACAGCTATCTTAGTAATATATTGATCTTACTAAATCATAGGTCATTATGTAGTTTGGTGTATTGCTGTCAAATTTAAGGATTAAATTAATCTAGGTCCAAAAAGCTTGAATTTGCAGTTCCGACTATATTCAGATAGTACACCTTAAATCTTTTTATAACTTTTTCAAATCAACTTGGATTTTCATCAAACTATACAGCTATGTTGGTAACATATTGATCTTACTGAATCAAAGGTCATTATGTAGTTTGGTGTATTGCTGTCAAATTTAATGAAGGTCAAAAAAGCTAGGATTTGCAATTTTGGACAAAATTCAGCATTTCAGATAGTACACTCACCTTAATTTTTTTTATAACTTTTTCAAATCAACTTGGATTTTCATCAAACTATGCAGCTATATTAGTAATATATTGATCTTACTCAATCACAGGTCATTATGTAGTTTGGTGTGTTGCTTACAAATTTCTAGGTAAAAAAAGATTGAATTTGCAGTTCGGACTATATTCAGATACCTAACCCTAATTTTTTTTATAACTTTTTCAAATCAACTAGGATTTTCATCAAACTATACAGCTATCTTAGTAATATATTGATCTTACTAAATCATAGGTCATTATGTAGTTTGGTGTATTGCTGTCAAATTTAAGGATTAAATTAATCTAGGTCCAAAAAGCTTGAATTTGCAGTTCCGACTATATTCAGATAGTACACCTTAAATCTTTTTATAACTTTTTCAAATCAACTTGGATTTTCATCAAACTATACAGCTATGTTGGTAACATATTGATCTTACTGAATCAAAGGTCATTATGTAGTTTGGTGTATTGCTGTCAAATTTAATGAAGGTCAAAAAAGCTAGGATTTGCAATTTTGGACAAAATTCAGCATTTCAGATAGTACACTCACCTTAATTTTTTTTATAACTTTTTCAAATCAACTTGGATTTTCATCAAACTATGCAGCTATATTAGTAATATATTGATCTTACTCAATCACAGGTCATTATGTAGTTTGGTGTGTTGCTTACAAATTTCTAGGTAAAAAAAGATTGAATTTGCAGTTCGGACTATATTCAGATACCTAACCCTAATTTTTTTTATAACTTTTTCAAATCAACTAGGATTTTCATCAAACTATACAGCTATCTTAGTAATATATTGATCTTACTAAATCATAGGTCATTATGTAGTTTGGTGTATTGCTGTCAAATTTAAGGATTAAATTAATCTAGGTCCAAAAAGCTTGAATTTGCAGTTCCGACTATATTCAGATAGTACACCTTAAATCTTTTTATAACTTTTTCAAATCAACTTGGATTTTCATCAAACTATACAGCTATCTTGGTAACATATTGATCTTACTGAATCAAAGGTCATTATGTAGTTTGGTGTATTGCTGTCAAATTTAATGAAGGTCAAAAAAGCTAGGATTTGCAATTTTGGACAAAATTCAGCATTTCAGATAGTACACTCACCTTAATTTTTTTTATAACTTTTTCAAATCAACTTGGATTTTCATCAAACTATGCAGCTATATTAGTAATATATTGATCTTACTCAATCACAGGTCATTATGTAGTTTGGTGTGTTGCTTACAAATTTCTAGGTAAAAAAAGATTGAATTTGCAGTTCGGACTATATTCAGATACCTAACCCTAATTTTTTTTATAACTTTTTCAAATCAACTAGGATTTTCATCAAACTATACAGCTATCTTAGTAATATATTGATCTTACTAAATCATAGGTCATTATGTAGTTTGGTGTATTGCTGTCAAATTTAAGGATTAAATTAATCTAGGTCCAAAAAGCTTGAATTTGCAGTTCCGACTATATTCAGATAGTACACCTTAAATCTTTTTATAACTTTTTCAAATCAACTTGGATTTTCATCAAACTATACAGCTATGTTGGTAACATATTGATCTTACTGAATCAAAGGTCATTATGTAGTTTGGTGTATTGCTGTCAAATTTAATGAAGGTCAAAAAAGCTAGGATTTGCAATTTTGGACAAAATTCAGCATTTCAGATAGTACACTCACCTTAATTTTTTTTATAACTTTTTCAAATCAACTTGGATTTTCATCAAACTATGCAGCTATATTAGTAATATATTGATCTTACTCAATCACAGGTCATTATGTAGTTTGGTGTGTTGCTTACAAATTTCTAGGTAAAAAAAGATTGAATTTGCAGTTCGGACTATATTCAGATACCTAACCCTAATTTTTTTTATAACTTTTTCAAATCAACTAGGATTTTCATCAAACTATACAGCTATCTTAGTAATATATTGATCTTACTAAATCATAGGTCATTATGTAGTTTGGTGTATTGCTGTCAAATTTAAGGATTAAATTAATCTAGGTCCAAAAAGCTTGAATTTGCAGTTCCGACTATATTCAGATAGTACACCTTAAATCTTTTTATAACTTTTTCAAATCAACTTGGATTTTCATCAAACTATACAGCTATGTTGGTAACATATTGATCTTACTGAATCAAAGGTCATTATGTAGTTTGGTGTATTGCTGTCAAATTTAATGAAGGTCAAAAAAGCTAGGATTTGCAATTTTGGACAAAATTCAGCATTTCAGATAGTACACTCACCTTAATTTTTTTTATAACTTTTTCAAATCAACTTGGATTTTCATCAAACTATGCAGCTATATTAGTAATATATTGATCTTACTCAATCACAGGTCATTATGTAGTTTGGTGTGTTGCTTACAAATTTCTAGGTAAAAAAAGATTGAATTTGCAGTTCGGACTATATTCAGATACCTAACCCTAATTTTTTTTATAACTTTTTCAAATCAACTAGGATTTTCATCAAACTATACAGCTATCTTAGTAATATATTGATCTTACTAAATCATAGGTCATTATGTAGTTTGGTGTATTGCTGTCAAATTTAAGGATTAAATTAATCTAGGTCCAAAAAGCTTGAATTTGCAGTTCCGACTATATTCAGATAGTACACCTTAAATCTTTTTATAACTTTTTCAAATCAACTTGGATTTTCATCAAACTATACAGCTATGTTGGTAACATATTGATCTTACTGAATCAAAGGTCATTATGTAGTTTGGTGTATTGCTGTCAAATTTAATGAAGGTCAAAAAAGCTAGGATTTGCAATTTTGGACAAAATTCAGCATTTCAGATAGTACACTCACCTTAATTTTTTTTATAACTTTTTCAAATCAACTTGGATTTTCATCAAACTATGCAGCTATATTAGTAATATATTGATCTTACTCAATCACAGGTCATTATGTAGTTTGGTGTGTTGCTTACAAATTTCTAGGTAAAAAAAGATTGAATTTGCAGTTCGGACTATATTCAGATACCTAACCCTAATTTTTTTTATAACTTTTTCAAATCAACTAGGATTTTCATCAAACTATACAGCTATCTTAGTAATATATTGATCTTACTAAATCATAGGTCATTATGTAGTTTGGTGTATTGCTGTCAAATTTAAGGATTAAATTAATCTAGGTCCAAAAAGCTTGAATTTGCAGTTCCGACTATATTCAGATAGTACACCTTAAATCTTTTTATAACTTTTTCAAATCAACTTGGATTTTCATCAAACTATACAGCTATGTTGGTAACATATTGATCTTACTGAATCAAAGGTCATTATGTAGTTTGGTGTATTGCTGTCAAATTTAATGAAGGTCAAAAAAGCTAGGATTTGCAATTTTGGACAAAATTCAGCATTTCAGATAGTACACTCACCTTAATTTTTTTTATAACTTTTTCAAATCAACTTGGATTTTCATCAAACTATGCAGCTATATTAGTAATATATTGATCTTACTCAATCACAGGTCATTATGTAGTTTGGTGTGTTGCTTACAAATTTCTAGGTAAAAAAAGATTGAATTTGCAGTTCGGACTATATTCAGATACCTAACCCTAATTTTTTTTATAACTTTTTCAAATCAACTAGGATTTTCATCAAACTATACAGCTATCTTAGTAATATATTGATCTTACTAAATCATAGGTCATTATGTAGTTTGGTGTATTGCTGTCAAATTTAAGGATTAAATTAATCTAGGTCCAAAAAGCTTGAATTTGCAGTTCCGACTATATTCAGATAGTACACCTTAAATCTTTTTATAACTTTTTCAAATCAACTTGGATTTTCATCAAACTATACAGCTATCTTGGTAACATATTGATCTTACTGAATCAAAGGTCATTATGTAGTTTGGTGTATTGCTGTCAAATTTAATGAAGGTCAAAAAAGCTAGGATTTGCAATTTTGGACAAAATTCAGCATTTCAGATAGTACACTCACCTTAATTTTTTTTATAACTTTTTCAAATCAACTTGGATTTTCATCAAACTATGCAGCTATATTAGTAATATATTGATCTTACTCAATCACAGGTCATTATGTAGTTTGGTGTGTTGCTTACAAATTTCTAGGTAAAAAAAGATTGAATTTGCAGTTCGGACTATATTCAGATACCTAACCCTAATTTTTTTTATAACTTTTTCAAATCAACTAGGATTTTCATCAAACTATACAGCTATCTTAGTAATATATTGATCTTACTAAATCATAGGTCATTATGTAGTTTGGTGTATTGCTGTCAAATTTAAGGATTAAATTAATCTAGGTCCAAAAAGCTTGAATTTGCAGTTCCGACTATATTCAGATAGTACACCTTAAATCTTTTTATAACTTTTTCAAATCAACTTGGATTTTCATCAAACTATACAGCTATGTTGGTAACATATTGATCTTACTGAATCAAAGGTCATTATGTAGTTTGGTGTATTGCTGTCAAATTTAATGAAGGTCAAAAAAGCTAGGATTTGCAATTTTGGACAAAATTCAGCATTTCAGATAGTACACTCACCTTAATTTTTTTTATAACTTTTTCAAATCAACTTGGATTTTCATCAAACTATGCAGCTATATTAGTAATATATTGATCTTACTCAATCACAGGTCATTATGTAGTTTGGTGTGTTGCTTACAAATTTCTAGGTAAAAAAAGATTGAATTTGCAGTTCGGACTATATTCAGATACCTAACCCTAATTTTTTTTATAACTTTTTCAAATCAACTAGGATTTTCATCAAACTATACAGCTATCTTAGTAATATATTGATCTTACTAAATCATAGGTCATTATGTAGTTTGGTGTATTGCTGTCAAATTTAAGGATTAAATTAATCTAGGTCCAAAAAGCTTGAATTTGCAGTTCCGACTATATTCAGATAGTACACCTTAAATCTTTTTATAACTTTTTCAAATCAACTTGGATTTTCATCAAACTATGCAGCTATATTAGTAATATACTGATCTTACTCAATCACAGGTCATTATGTAGTTTGGTGTGTTGCTTACAAATTTCTAGGTAAAAAAAGATTGAATTTGCAGTTCGGACTATATTCAGATACCTAACCCTAATTTTTTTTATAACTTTTTCAAATCAACTAGGATTTTCATCAAACTATACAGCTATCTTAGTAATATATTGATCTTACTAAATCATAGGTCATTATGTAGTTTGGTGTATTGCTGTCAAATTTAAGGATTAAATTAATCTAGGTCCAAAAAGCTTGAATTTGCAGTTCCGACTATATTCAGATAGTACACCTTAAATCTTTTTATAACTTTTTCAAATCAACTTGGATTTTCATCAAACTATACAGCTATCTTGGTAACATATTGATCTTACTGAATCAAAGGTCATTATGTAGTTTGGTGTATTGCTGTCAAATTTAATGAAGGTCAAAAAAGCTAGGATTTGCAATTTTGGACAAAATTCAGCATTTCAGATAGTACACTCACCTTAATTTTTTTTATAACTTTTTCAAATCAACTTGGATTTTCATCAAACTATGCAGCTATATTAGTAATATATTGATCTTACTCAATCACAGGTCATTATGTAGTTTGGTGTGTTGCTTACAAATTTCTAGGTAAAAAAAGATTGAATTTGCAGTTCGGACTATATTCAGATACCTAACCCTAATTTTTTTTATAACTTTTTCAAATCAACTAGGATTTTCATCAAACTATACAGCTATCTTAGTAATATATTGATCTTACTAAATCATAGGTCATTATGTAGTTTGGTGTATTGCTGTCAAATTTAAGGATTAAATTAATCTAGGTCCAAAAAGCTTGAATTTGCAGTTCCGACTATATTCAGATAGTACACCTTAAATCTTTTTATAACTTTTTCAAATCAACTTGGATTTTCATCAAACTATACAGCTATCTTGGTAACATATTGATCTTACTGAATCAAAGGTCATTATGTAGTTTGGTGTATTGCTGTCAAATTTAATGAAGGTCAAAAAAGCTAGGATTTGCAATTTTGGACAAAATTCAGCATTTCAGATAGTACACTCACCTTAATTTTTTTTATAACTTTTTCAAATCAACTTGGATTTTCATCAAACTATGCAGCTATATTAGTAATATATTGATCTTACTCAATCACAGGTCATTATGTAGTTTGGTGTGTTGCTTACAAATTTCTAGGTAAAAAAAGATTGAATTTGCAGTTCGGACTATATTCAGATACCTAACCCTAATTTTTTTTATAACTTTTTCAAATCAACTAGGATTTTCATCAAACTATACAGCTATCTTAGTAATATATTGATCTTACTAAATCATAGGTCATTATGTAGTTTGGTGTATTGCTGTCAAATTTAAGGATTAAATTAATCTAGGTCCAAAAAGCTTGAATTTGCAGTTCCGACTATATTCAGATAGTACACCTTAAATCTTTTTATAACTTTTTCAAATCAACTTGGATTTTCATCAAACTATACAGCTATCTTGGTAACATATTGATCTTACTGAATCAAAGGTCATTATGTAGTTTGGTGTATTGCTGTCAAATTTAATGAAGGTCAAAAAAGCTAGGATTTGCAATTTTGGACAAAATTCAGCATTTCAGATAGTACACTCACCTTAATTTTTTTTATAACTTTTTCAAATCAACTTGGATTTTCATCAAACTATGCAGCTATATTAGTAATATATTGATCTTACTCAATCACAGGTCATTATGTAGTTTGGTGTGTTGCTTACAAATTTCTAGGTAAAAAAAGATTGAATTTGCAGTTCGGACTATATTCAGATACCTAACCCTAATTTTTTTTATAACTTTTTCAAATCAACTAGGATTTTCATCAAACTATACAGCTATCTTAGTAATATATTGATCTTACTAAATCATAGGTCATTATGTAGTTTGGTGTATTGCTGTCAAATTTAAGGATTAAATTAATCTAGGTCCAAAAAGCTTGAATTTGCAGTTCCGACTATATTCAGATAGTACACCTTAAATCTTTTTATAACTTTTTCAAATCAACTTGGATTTTCATCAAACTATACAGCTATCTTGGTAACATATTGATCTTACTGAATCAAAGGTCATTATGTAGTTTGGTGTATTGCTGTCAAATTTAATGAAGGTCAAAAAAGCTAGGATTTGCAATTTTGGACAAAATTCAGCATTTCAGATAGTACACTCACCTTAATTTTTTTTATAACTTTTTCAAATCAACTTGGATTTTCATCAAACTATGCAGCTATATTAGTAATATATTGATCTTACTCAATCACAGGTCATTATGTAGTTTGGTGTGTTGCTTACAAATTTCTAGGTAAAAAAAGATTGAATTTGCAGTTCGGACTATATTCAGATACCTAACCCTAATTTTTTTTATAACTTTTTCAAATCAACTAGGATTTTCATCAAACTATACAGCTATCTTAGTAATATATTGATCTTACTAAATCATAGGTCATTATGTAGTTTGGTGTATTGCTGTCAAATTTAAGGATTAAATTAATCTAGGTCCAAAAAGCTTGAATTTGCAGTTCCGACTATATTCAGATAGTACACCTTAAATCTTTTTATAACTTTTTCAAATCAACTTGGATTTTCATCAAACTATACAGCTATCTTGGTAACATATTGATCTTACTGAATCAAAGGTCATTATGTAGTTTGGTGTATTGCTGTCAAATTTAATGAAGGTCAAAAAAGCTAGGATTTGCAATTTTGGACAAAATTCAGCATTTCAGATAGTACACTCACCTTAATTTTTTTTATAACTTTTTCAAATCAACTTGGATTTTCATCAAACTATGCAGCTATATTAGTAATATATTGATCTTACTCAATCACAGGTCATTATGTAGTTTGGTGTGTTGCTTACAAATTTCTAGGTAAAAAAAGATTGAATTTGCAGTTCGGACTATATTCAGATACCTAACCCTAATTTTTTTTATAACTTTTTCAAATCAACTAGGATTTTCATCAAACTATACAGCTATCTTAGTAATATATTGATCTTACTAAATCATAGGTCATTATGTAGTTTGGTGTATTGCTGTCAAATTTAAGGATTAAATTAATCTAGGTCCAAAAAGCTTGAATTTGCAGTTCCGACTATATTCAGATAGTACACCTTAAATCTTTTTATAACTTTTTCAAATCAACTTGGATTTTCATCAAACTATGCAGCTATATTAGTAATATACTGATCTTACTCAATCACAGGTCATTATGTAGTTTGGTGTGTTGCTTACAAATTTCTAGGTAAAAAAAGATTGAATTTGCAGTTCGGACTATATTCAGATACCTAACCCTATTTTTTTTTATAACTTTTTCAAATCAACTAGGATTTTCATCAAACTATACAGCTATCTTAGTAATATATTGATCTTACTAAATCATAGGTCTTTATGTAGTTTGGTGTATTGCTGTCAAATTTAAGGATTAGATTAATCTAGGTCCAAAAAGCTTGAATTTGCAGTTCTGACTATATTCAGATAGTACACTTTAAATCTTTTTATAACTTTTTCAAATCAACTTGGATTTTCATCAAACTGTACAGCTATCTTGGTAACATATTGATCTTACTGAATCAAAGGTCATTATGTAGTTTGGTGTATTGCTGTCAAACTTAAGAATAGCTTTAATCTAGTTAAAAAAAGATTGAATTTGCAGTTCGGACTATATTCAGATAGTACACTTTAATTTTTTTTATAACTTTTTCAAATCAACTAGGATTTTCATCAACCTATACAGCTATTTTAGTAATATATTGATCTTACTAAATCATAGGTCATTATGTAGTTTGGTGTATTGCTGTCAAATTTAAGGATTAAATTAATACATCCTGACATTTTGCTATATGAGTCAGCCTGGGGTATCAAAACTACTTAAATTTTGTTACGTATCAATATATTGAACAAAAGGAGGACATGCTGGCACTCTTAATTTATGCGGACAAAAATTTGTAGTTGTTGTGTTCCAATATTGCTGTCATTTGTATTATACATTAAATCCTGACATAAAAATAGTTGCTGATTTACCATGCGGCTATATAGATTTACAAAATAAAGTGCAAATATGGTCAGTTTTGGTTGATGCAGTCAAATAATTTTGTTATAGGAGTCAGCCTGAGGTATCAAAACTACTGAAATTTTGTTGCTAGACAATATTTTTATTAAAAAGAGGACATGCTGGCAATCTATATTTATACGGAGAAAATTGTGTATTCACATTATGTTCCAATACTACTGTCATTTGTATAAAACATTCATTCTTGACATAAAATTATTACTGAATTATTATGCGGCTATATAGATTTACATAATAATGTGCAAATATGGTCAGTTTAAGTTGATGCTGTCAAATATTTTTGCAAACGGTAGGTTTTAATTGACAAGTCAAAACAGCTTAAATTTTCAGTGCGCAATAAATTCAGATAGTCAACCTTAAACATTTCTGTAACTTTTTCAAATCGACTTGGATTTTCAAAAACCTTGACAGCTATTTCCAATATACCCTGTTCTTACATAGGACAGAGTCATTTGGCATTTGGGTTGATTACTGGTAAATGGTATGTTTTAATTGAGAAGTCAAAACAGCTTAAATTTTCAGTGCGCAATAAATTCAGATAGTCAACCTTAAACATTTCTGTCACTTTTTCAAATCGACTTGGATTTTTATAAAACATGACAGCTGTCTCAATTATATACTGTTCTTACCAATTGCAAAGTCATTTGCCATTTTATTAACCTTCCTGTCAAATTGTAGGTTTATTTCATAGGTGAAAAAGGCTAAGATTTTCACTTCTGACTACATTCAGATAGTCACCTTTAAGAATTTCTACAACTTTCTCAAATCAACTGGGATTTTAAGGTTAACTAGACAGCTATCTCAATTATATACTATTCTTACAAAATGCAAAGTAGCAGTTTGCCATTTTCATTCATTCCTGTCAAATTGTATGTTTAATTGAGTAACTGTAGACTGACAAACTGTGTAAATCTATCAAACCTGAGCTACCACAAGTATAAAATGTTTATGCCGGTAAGGAATAATCAAGAAAAAGGTCAATTTTATTCATGAATACAACAAATATACCAATTTGACACTTAAACTCCTTCACACGACAGGTCAGTCCTATCGTGTCCTAAATATTTATGCGGAGCACATTGACTTGTTGTACCAGCAATTTAATTCCTGCCACAGAAGCCTAAACCAACTAACTGCTGATTCAGTAAAGTATGTTTAGGTGCAAATTAACCCTTTTTAACAGCCTTTGCAAGTCCCTAGAAAAACATTCGCATTCCTCAACACAGATTGCTATTTACACATGGAGCACTCCAAAATGTTGTACCAAGGAGTATAATTCCATATGAGGCATATGCTTTGGTATTCTCAGAGTGTTCTTTACATACACCTGTGCTGTCTCCTCTTATAAATGTCGGTTAAAAATAGGCAGTGCCATTCTATGTTGCATAGTAAGGTGGAGCACCTGCTAATGTTGTACCAGGAATAAGCATGTTACAGTTATTAGTTGGCTTTTTTATCGACCTATAACTTTTGAATGCCTGAGCTGATGTTCCAAAACCAGACTGCACAATTTGCCCAATTGAATGCCCATTCCAAAACGTTAAACATTTTGGAAATCGAACGGTAAACAACGGAGCTATGATTTTTCAAAGTTTGCCATGTACACTTCCGTGTTCCATACTACGTCTAATATGTAAACAAATACCCATGTGTTCTTTATCGACCTATAACTTTTGAATGCCTGACCTGATCTTCCAAACCTAGACTGCACAATTTGCCCAATTGAATGTCCTTTCCAAAACGTTAAACATTTTGTAAATCAAACGGTTAAAAACGGAGCTATGACTTTTTCAAAGTTTGCCATATAGCCTCCCGTATTCCTTACTACGTCTGATATGTAAACAAATACCCAAGTCTTCTTTAACGGCTATACACATTTTATTTTCACTATCAAGTCAGCACAATTTCCGCAGTTAAATGTCTCTTCCAAAACACTAAACAGTTTATACATCGGACCGCAAACAACGGAGCTACGATTTTTCAAACTTTGCCTATATTCCTAATTGGATTATCTTCCCTGAATTCAAATTTTGTGTCACACCTTGTTTGAGGAAATTATTACACAAAGCCTACTATATAAAGCACTCAGTACACATATGCTAATGGGGGGAACCCTTGTATCCTAGGTATGTCGCGCATGCGCACTCAGACTTTATAAATAAATAAATAAAAATTTTAACTATAATTTAACTCTAACACTCCAGCATTTATCAGACCAGTTAAAAAAAAAAAAAAAAAAAAAAAAAAATAATAAATATAATTTAACTCAAACAGTCCAGCATGAGGCATAAAAGTACTTAAATATCATATAAAAGAAGAAATATTGGCACTTTTTATATCTGTCGACAAAGTTTTTAGTCTCCATACACTGAAAACTATAAACCAAAAAGAATAAAATAGGTTGCCGGTATGGAATAACCTTGAAAAAGGTCAATGTTGACACCCTATATTGATGAGTACAACACATATAGCAATTTGAAACTTAAAATCCTTCAGTCTAATGTCTAACAATCAATTTTGAGGTACAAAAAGTACTCAATTACAAAGCCGGTACAAGAATATCAATAAAAAGAAAGAAATATTGTCGCCTTTTATTGTTATCGACACAAATAAAAGTAACCGTAGACTTATACAGTGTCAAATTATCCATCCTAAGAATGAAATGTTTATACCGGCACAGAAGTATCATCAAAAAGAAAGAAATATTGTCGCCTTTTATTGTTATCGACACAAATAAAAGTAACCGTAGCCTTATACAGTGTCAAATTATCCATCAAAAGAATAAAATGTTCATGCTGGCACACAAGTATCATCAAAAGGATAGATATTGGCACCATTTATAGATGCAGACAACAAATACAGCAACCTGAAACATTCATTTCTTCACTTTTGTGTCTGAGAATACATCTAAACTCATAAATATTATACAACATATGAAGTATTGTCACTTTTAGTTGGTATCGACATAAATATCAGTAACCGTACACTTATAAATCTCTCAATTGTTGTCAAATTATGCCTTCTTATAGTTGTCGACAAATGTTTTAGTAACCGTAGACTCCAAACCTGTGTAAAACTATCAATCCTCAGGTACCGAAAGGATAAAATGTTAATGCCGGTAAGTAATAACCAAGAAAATGGTCAATATTGGCACCCTATATTGCTGAATGCAACAAATATAGCACTTCAAAACATTTATTCTTTGACTTTTATGTCTGACAATCCATTTGAATGTATCAAATGTCCTCTATTACCAAGCCGGTACAAGAATATTATAACAAAGATGAAATAGTGTCGCTTTTAATTGTTTCGCGACATAAATATTAGTAACCGTACACTTATAAATCTCTCAATTTGTGTCAAACCATTCATTCTTAGATTCAAATAATGATGCCGGACCAGAAAAATCAGGAAGAAGGGAAGATATTGGCACCTTTTGTTGATACCGACAACAAATTTTGTTATTTAAACTTGTTTTCATTTCCACTTAATGTCAAACAACCCATCAGGATGTATTTAAAAGTGCTCAATTATAAGGCCAGTACCAGAATATCATTCAAAAGAAGAAATATTGGCTCTTTTTATTCTTGTCGACAAAAGTTTTAGTATAACTGTAGACTTAGGAAGCGCTTAATTTTTGAAAAAAATTTCATCACGAGGTACATAAAGAATAAAATTATTATGCCGGTAGACAATATTCAAGGAAAAGGGTAAATATTGGCCCAAGATATTGATGAATACAACAAATATAGCAGCTTGACACTTAAACTCCTTCATGAAAGGCTATCATTTCTTAACATTTAGGTGGAGCACATTGGATCTTTGTACCACAGTTTCTGACACGTTTTCTTCGGCGACCTATAACTTTTGAATGCCCCGATACATTTTCAATATCAAGACACCAAAATGTGCGCAATTGACTGCCCATTATAAAACGTTAAATATTTTGAAAATCGAACGGTAAACAACGGAGCTATGATTTTTCAAAGTTTGCTTTGTACACTTCCGTGTTCCATACTACGTCTAATATGTAAACAAATACCCATGTGTTCTTTATCGACCTATAACTTTTGAATGCCTGAACTGATCTTCCAAACCTAGACTGCACAATTTGCCCAATTGAATGTCCTTTCCAAAACGTTAAACATTTTGTAAATCAAACGGTTAAAAACGGAGCTATGATTTTTTCAAAGTTTGCCATATAGCCTCCCGTATTCCTTACTACGTCTGATATGTAAACAAATACCCAAGTCTTCTTTAACGGCTATACACATTTTATTTTCACTATCAAGTCAGCACAATTTTCGCAGTTAAATGTCCTTTCCAAAACACTAAACAGTTTATACATCGGACGGCAAACAACGGAGCTACGATTTTTCAAACTTTGCCTATATTCCTAATTGGATTATCTTCCCTGAATTCAAATTTTGTGTCAACTTGTTTGAGGAAATTATTACACAAAGCCTACTATATAAAGCACTCAGTACACATATGCTAATGGGGGGAACCCTTGTATCCAAGGCATGTCGCGCATGCGCACTCAGACTTTGAAAAAGGTCAATGTTGACACCCTATATTGATGAGTACAACACATATATAGCATTTGAAACTTAAAATCCTTCGCTCTAATGTCTAACAATCAATTTTGAGGTACAAAAAGTACTCAATTACCAAGCCGGTACAAGAATATCAATAAAAAGAATGAAATATTGTCGCCTTTTATTGTTATCGACACAAATAAAAGTAACCGTAGACTTATACAGTGTCAAATTATCCATCCTAATGATGAAATGTTTATACCGGCACAAAAGTATCATCAAAAAGAAAGAAATATTGTTGCCTTTTATTGTTATCGACACAAATATAAGTAACCGTAGACTTATACAGTGTCAAATTATCCATCAAAAGAATAAAATGTTCATGCTGGCACACAAGTATCATCAAAAAGGATAGATATTGGCACCATTTATAGATGCAGACAACAAATACAAATCCTCCTAAACTCATAAGTATCATACAACATATGAAATATTGTCACTTTTAGTTTGTATTGACATAAATATCAGTAACCGTACACATATAAATCTCTCAATTGTTGTCAAATTATGCATTCTTATAGTTGTCGACAAATGTTTTATTAACCGTAGACTCCAAACCTGTGTAAAACTATCAATCCTCAGGTACTGAAAGGATAAAATGTTAATGCCGGTAAGTAATAACCAAGAAAATGGTCAATATTGGCCCCCTATATTGCTGAATGCAACAAATATAGCACTTCAAAACATTTATTCTTTCACTTTTATGTCTGACAATCCATTTGAATGTATCAAATGGCCTCTATTACCTGGCCAGTACAAGAATAATAGAACAAAGATGAAATAGTGTCACTTTTAATTGTTTCGCGACATAAATATTAGTAACCGTACACTTATAAATCTCTCAATTTGTGTCAAACCATTCATTCTGAGATTCAAATAATGATGCCGGACCAGAAAAATCAGGAAGAAGGGAAGATATTGGCACCTTTTGTTTATACCGACAACAAATTTTGTTATTTAAACTTGTTTTCATTCCCATTTAATGTCAAACAACCCATCAGGATGTATTTAAAAGTGCTCAATTATAAGGCCTGTACCAGAATATCATTCAAAAGAAGAAAT
>NW_026262748.1:47500-57500 GCF_021869535.1 Mytilus californianus
TTTCTTAACATTTAGGGAAAGTTGTACCACAGTTTCTGACACGTTTTCTTCGGCGACCTATAACTTTTGAATGCCCCGATACATTTTCAATATCAAGACATCAAAATGTGCGCAATTGAATTCCCTTTCCAAAATGCTAAACAGTTTAAAAATCGGACGGTCAACAACAGAGATACGATTTTTTCAAAGTTTGCCTATAAGCCTTAACAGATTATCTCCCCTGAATTTCAATATGCAAATTTTGGCATACCTTCTTCAGGAAATTGTTACAAAAAGACTACTATATATACAACTAAGTATGTATTACTGTTGGGGGACCCTTGAATCCAAAACATATCGGCGCATGCGCACTTGAAAGGGTTAGGGTTAGAAAAAAAGATCCGGCTAACCCAAACCCTAACCCAGGTTAGGGTTAACCCTAATTTGGGTTAGGGTTAACCCTAACCCTCATATATTCATACGCCAGCCATATCACAACCATTAATTGTCAGCCTACACCCCAGGTGCCCCCCTCTATATGATACCTAACCCTAACCCTAACCCTAACCCTAACCCTAACCCTAACCCTAACCCCTAACCCTAACCCTAACCCTAACCCTAACCCTAACCCTAACCCTAACCCTAACCCTAACCCTAACCCTAACCCTAACCCTAACCCTAACCCTAACCCTAACCCTAACCCTAACCCTAACCCTAACCCTAACCCTAACCCTAACCCTAACCCTAACCCTAACCCTAACCCTAACCCTAACCCTAACCCTAACCCTAACCCTAACCTAACCCTAACCCTAACCCTAACCTAACCCTAACCCTAACCTAACCCTAAAAAGGGTTAGGGTTAGAAAAAAAGATCCGGCTAACCCAAACCCTAACCCTAACCCTAATTTGGGTTAGGGTTAACCCTAACCCTCATATATTCATACGCCAGCCATATCACAACCCTTAATAGTCAGCCTACACCCCAGGTGCCCCCCTCTATATGATACCTAACCCTAACCCTAACCCTAACCCTAACCCTAACCCTAACCCTAACCCTAACCCTAACCCTAACCCTAACCCTAACCCTAACCCTAACCCTAACCCTAACCCTAACCCTAACCCTAACCCTAACCCTAACCCTAACCCTAACCCTAACCCTAACCCTAACCCTAACCCTAACCCTAACCCTAACCCTAACCCTAACCCTAACCCTAACCCTAACCCTAACCCTAACCCTAACCCTAACCCTAACCCTAACCCTAACCCTAACCCTAACCCTAACCCTAACCCTAACCCTAACCCTAACCCTAACCCTATATTGATGAGTACAACACATATATAGCATTTGAAACTTAAAATCCTTCGCTCTAATGTCTAACAATCAATTTTGAGGTACAAAAAGTACTCAATTACCAAGCCGGTACAAGAATATCAATAAAAAGAATGAAATATTGTCGCCTTTTATTGTTATCGACACAAATAAAAGTAACCGTAGACTTATACAGTGTCAAATTATCCATCCTAATGATGAAATGTTTATACCGGCACAAAAGTATCATCAAAAAGAAAGAAATATTGTCGCCTTTTATTGTTATCGACACAAATATAAGTAACCGTAGACTTATACAGTGTCAAATTATCCATCAAAAGAATAAAATGTTCATGCTGGCACACAAGTATCATCAAAAAGGATAGATATTGGCACCATTTATAGATGCAGACAACAAATACAAATCCTCCTAAACTCATAAATATCATACAACATATGAAATATTGTCACTTTTAGTTTGTATTGACATAAATATCAGTAACCGTACACATATAAATCTCTCAATTGTTGTCAAATTATGCATTCTTATAGTTGTCGACAAATGTTTTATTAACCGTAGACTCCCAACCTGTGTAAAACTATCAATCCTCAGGTACTGAAAGGATAAAATGTTAATGCCGATAAGTAATAACCAAGAAAATGGTCAATATTGGCACCCTATATTGCTGAATGCAACAAATATAGCACTTCAAAACATTTATTCTTTCACTTTTATGTCTGACAATCCATTTGAATGTATCAAATGGCCTCTATTACCTGGCCAGTACAAGAATAATAGAACAAAGATGAAATAGTGTCACTTTTAATTGTTTCGCGACATAAATATTAGTTCTCAATTTGTGTCAAACCATTCATTCTGAGATTCAAATAATGATGCCGGACCAGAAAAATCAGGAAGAAGGGAAGATATTGGCACCTTTTGTTGATACCGACAACAAATTTTGTTATTTAAACTTGTTTTCATTCCCATTTAATGTCAAACAACCCATCAGGATGTATTTAAAAGTGCTCAATTATAAGGCCAGTACCAGAATATCATTCAAAAGAAGAAATATTGGCTCTTTTTATTCTTGTCGACAAAAGTTTTAGTATAACCGTAGACTTACGAAGCGCTTAATTTTTGACAAAATTTTCATCGCGAGGTACATAAAGAATAAAATTATTATGCCGGTAGAGAATATTCAAGGAAAAGGGTAAATATTGGCCCAAGATATTGATGAATACAACAAATATAGCAGCTTGACACTTAAACTCCTTCATGAAAGGCTATCATTTCTTAACATTTAGGGATCGTTGTACCACAGTTTCTGACACGTTTTCTTCGGCGACCTATAACTTTTGAATGCCCCGATACATTTTCAATATCAAGACACCAAAATGTGCGCAATTGAATTCCCTTTCCAAAACGCTAAACAGTTTAAAAATCGGACGGTCAATAACAGAGATACGATTTTTTCAAAGTTTGCCTATAAGCCTTATCAGATTATCTCCCCTGAATTTCAATATGCAAATTTTGGCATACCTTCTTCAGGAAATTGTTACAAAAAGACTACTATATATACAACTAAGTATGTATTACTATAGGGGGACCCTTGAATCCAAAACATATCGGCGCATGCGCACTTGAAAGGGTTAGGGTTAGAAAAAAAGATCCGGCTAACCCAAACCCTAACCCTAACCCTAATTTGGGTTAGGGTTAACCCTAACCCTCATATATTCATACGCCAGCCATATCACAACCCTTAATAGTCAGCCTACACCCCAGGTGCCCCCCTCTATATGATACCTAACCCTAACCCTAACCCTAACCCTAACCCTAACCCTAACCCTAACCCTAACCTAACCCTAACCCTAACCCTAACCCTAACCCTAACCCTAACCCTAACCCTAACCCTAACCCTAACCCTAACCCTAACCCTAACCCTAACCCTAACCCTAACCCTAACCCTAACCCTAACCCTAACCCTAACCCTAACCCTAACCCTAACCCTAACCCTAACCCTAACCCTAACCCTAACCCTAACCCTAACCCTAACCCTAACCCTAACCCTAACCCTAACCCTAACCCTAACCCTAACCCTAACCCTAACCCTAACCCTAACCCTAAACCCTAACCCTAACCCTAACCCTAACCCTAACCCTAACCCTAACCCTAAACCCTAACCCTAACCCTAACCCTAACCCTAACCCTAACCCTAACCCTAAACCCTAACCCTAACCCTAACCCTAACCCTAACCCTAACCCTAACCCCTAACCCTAACCCTAACCCTAACCCTAACCCTAACCCTAACCCTAACCCTAACCCTAACCCTAACCCTAACCCTAACCCTAACCCTAACCCTAACCCTAACCCTAACCCTAACCCTAACCCTAACCCTAACCCTAACCCTAACCCTAACCCTAACCCTAACCCTAACCCTAACCCTAACCCTAACCCTAACCCTAACCCTAACCCTAACCCTAACCCTAACCCTAACCCTAACCCTAACCCTAACCCTAACCCTAACCCTAACCCTAACCCTAACCCTAACCCTAACCCTAACCCTAACCCTAACCCTAACCCTAACCCTAACCCTAACCCTAACCCTAACCCTAACCCTAACCCTAACCCTAACCCTAACCCTAACCCTAACCCTAACCCTAACCCTAACCCTAACCCTAACCCTAACCCTAACCCTAACCCTAACCCTAACCCTAACCCTAACCCTAACCCTAACCCTAACCCTAACCCTAACCCTAACCCTAACCCTAACCCTAACCCTAACCCTAACCCTAACCCTAACCCTAACCCTAACCCTAACCCTAACCCTAACCCTAACCCTAACCCTAACCCTAACCCTAACCCTAACCCTAACCCTAACCCTAACCCTAACCCTAACCCTAACCCTAACCCTAACCCTAACCCTAACCCTAACCCTAACCCTAACCCTAACCCTAACCCTAACCCTAACCCTAACCCTAACCCTAACCCTAACCCTAACCCTAACCCTAACCCTAACCCTAACCCTAACCCTAACCCTAACCCTAACCCTAACCCTAACCCTAACCCTAACCCTAACCCTAACCCTAACCCTAACCCTAACCCTAACCCTAACCCTAACCCTAACCCTAACCCTAACCCTAACCCTAACCCTAACCCTAACCCTAACCCTAACCCTAACCCTAACCCTAACCCTAACCCTAACCCTAACCCTAACCCTAACCCTAACCCTAACCCTAACCCTAACCCTAACCCTAACCCTAACCCTAACCCTAACCCTAACCCTAACCCTAACCCTAACCCTAACCCTAACCCTAACCCTAACCCTAACCCTAACCCTAACCCTAACCCTAACCCTAACCCTAACCCTAACCCTAACCCTAACCCTAACCCTAACCCTAACCCTAACCCTAACCCTAACCCTAACCCTAACCCTAACCCTAACCCTAACCCTAACCCTAACCCTAACCCTAACCCTAACCCTAACCCTAACCCTAACCCTAACCCTAACCCTAACCCTAACCCTAACCCTAACCCTAACCCTAACCCTAACCCTAACCCTAACCCTAACCCTAACCCTAACCCTAACCCTAACCCTAACCCTAACCCTAACCCTAACCCTAACCCTAACCCTAACCCTAACCCTAACCCTAAACCCTAACCCTAACCCTAACCCTAAACCCTAACCCTAACCCTAACCCTAACCCTAACCCTAACCCTAACCCTAACCCTAACCCTAACCCTAACCCTAACCCTAACCCTAACCCTAACCCTAACCCTAACCCTAACCCTAACCCTAACCCTAACCCTAACCCTAACCCTAACCCTAACCCTAACCCTAACCCTAACCCTAACCCTAACCCTAACCCTATATTGATGAGTACAACACATATATAGCATTTGAAACTTAAAATCCTTCGCTCTAATGTCTAACAATCAATTTTGAGGTACAAAAAGTACTCAATTACCAAGCCGGTACAAGAATATCAATAAAAAGAATGAAATATTGTCGCCTTTTATTGTTATCGACACAAATAAAAGTAACCGTAGACTTATACAGTGTCAAATTATCCATCCTAATGATGAAATGTTTATACCGGCACAAAAGTATCATCAAAAAGAAAGAAATATTGTCGCCTTTTATTGTTATCGACACAAATATAAGTAACCGTAGACTTATACAGTGTCAAATTATCCATCAAAAGAATAAAATGTTCATGCTGGCACACAAGTATCATCAAAAAGGATAGATATTGGCACCATTTATAGATGCAGACAACAAATACAAATCCTCCTAAACTCATAAATATCATACAACATATGAAATATTGTCACTTTTAGTTTGTATTGACATAAATATCAGTAACCGTACACATATAAATCTCTCAATTGTTGTCAAATTATGCATTCTTATAGTTGTCGACAAATGTTTTATTAACCGTAGACTCCCAACCTGTGTAAAACTATCAATCCTCAGGTACTGAAAGGATAAAATGTTAATGCCGATAAGTAATAACCAAGAAAATGGTCAATATTGGCACCCTATATTGCTGAATGCAACAAATATAGCACTTCAAAACATTTATTCTTTCACTTTTATGTCTGACAATCCATTTGAATGTATCAAATGGCCTCTATTACCTGGCCAGTACAAGAATAATAGAACAAAGATGAAATAGTGTCACTTTTAATTGTTTCGCGACATAAATATTAGTAACCGTACACTTATAAATCTCTCAATTTGTGTCAAACCATTCATTCTGAGATTCAAATAATGATGCCGGACCAGAAAAATCAGGAAGAAGGGAAGATATTGGCACCTTTTGTTGATACCGACAACAAATTTTGTTATTTAAACTTGTTTTCATTCCCATTTAATGTCAAACAACCCATCAGGATGTATTTAAAAGTGCTCAATTATAAGGCCAGTACCAGAATATCATTCAAAAGAAGAAATATTGGCTCTTTTTATTCTTGTCGACAAAAGTTTTAGTATAACCGTAGACTTACGAAGCGCTTAATTTTTGACAAAATTTTCATCGCGAGGTACATAAAGAATAAAATTATTATGCCGGTAGAGAATATTCAAGGAAAAGGGTAAATATTGGCCCAAGATATTGATGAATACAACAAATATAGCAGCTTGACACTTAAACTCCTTCATGAAAGGCTATCATTTCTTAACATTTAGGGATCGTTGTACCACAGTTTCTGACACGTTTTCTTCGGCGACCTATAACTTTTGAATGCCCCGATACATTTTCAATATCAAGACACCAAAATGTGCGCAATTGAATTCCCTTTCCAAAACGCTAAACAGTTTAAAAATCGGACGGTCAATAACAGAGATACGATTTTTTCAAAGTTTGCCTATAAGCCTTATCAGATTATCTCCCCTGAATTTCAATATGCAAATTTTGGCATACCTTCTTCAGGAAATTGTTACAAAAAGACTACTATATATACAACTAAGTATGTATTACTATAGGGGGACCCTTGAATCCAAAACATATCGGCGCATGCGCACTTGAAAGGGTTAGGGTTAGAAAAAAAGATCCGGCTAACCCAAACCCTAACCCTAACCCTAATTTGGGTTAGGGTTAACCCTAACCCTCATATATTCATACGCCAGCCATATCACAACCCTTAATAGTCAGCCTACACCCCAGGTGCCCCCCTCTATATGATACCTAACCCTAACCCTAACCCTAACCCTAACCCTAACCCTAACCCTAACCCTAACCCTAACCCTAACCCTAACCCTAACCCTAACCCTAACCCTAACCCTAACCCTAACCCTAACCCTAACCCTAACCCTAACCCTAACCCTAACCCTAACCCTAACCCTAACCCTAACCCTAACCCTAACCCTAACCCTAACCCTAACCCTAACCCTAACCCTAACCTAACCCTAACCCTAACCCTAACCTAACCCTAACCCTAACCTAACCCTAAAAAGGGTTAGGGTTAGAAAAAAAGATCCGGCTAACCCAAACCCTAACCCTAACCCTAATTTGGGTTAGGGTTAACCCTAACCCTCATATATTCATACGCCAGCCATATCACAACCCTTAATAGTCAGCCTACACCCCAGGTGCCCCCCTCTATATGATACCTAACCCTAACCCTAACCCTAACCCTAACCCTAACCCTAACCCTAACCCTAACCCTAACCCTAACCCTAACCCTAACCCTAACCCTAACCCTAACCCTAACCCTAACCCTAACCCTAACCCTAACCCTAACCCTAACCCTAACCCTAACCCTAACCCTAACCCTAACCCTAACCCTAACCCTAACCCTAACCCTAACCCTAACCCTAACCCTAACCCTAACCCTAACCCTAACCCTAACCCTAACCCTAACCCTAACCCTAACCCTAACCCTAACCCTAACCCTAACCCTAACCCTAACCCTATATTGATGAGTACAACACATATATAGCATTTGAAACTTAAAATCCTTCGCTCTAATGTCTAACAATCAATTTTGAGGTACAAAAAGTACTCAATTACCAAGCCGGTACAAGAATATCAATAAAAAGAATGAAATATTGTCGCCTTTTATTGTTATCGACACAAATAAAAGTAACCGTAGACTTATACAGTGTCAAATTATCCATCCTAATGATGAAATGTTTATACCGGCACAAAAGTATCATCAAAAAGAAAGAAATATTGTCGCCTTTTATTGTTATCGACACAAATATAAGTAACCGTAGACTTATACAGTGTCAAATTATCCATCAAAAGAATAAAATGTTCATGCTGGCACACAAGTATCATCAAAAAGGATAGATATTGGCACCATTTATAGATGCAGACAACAAATACAAATCCTCCTAAACTCATAAATATCATACAACATATGAAATATTGTCACTTTTAGTTTGTATTGACATAAATATCAGTAACCGTACACATATAAATCTCTCAATTGTTGTCAAATTATGCATTCTTATAGTTGTCGACAAATGTTTTATTAACCGTAGACTCCCAACCTGTGTAAAACTATCAATCCTCAGGTACTGAAAGGATAAAATGTTAATGCCGATAAGTAATAACCAAGAAAATGGTCAATATTGGCACCCTATATTGCTGAATGCAACAAATATAGCACTTCAAAACATTTATTCTTTCACTTTTATGTCTGACAATCCATTTGAATGTATCAAATGGCCTCTATTACCTGGCCAGTACAAGAATAATAGAACAAAGATGAAATAGTGTCACTTTTAATTGTTTCGCGACATAAATATTAGTAACCGTACACTTATAAATCTCTCAATTTGTGTCAAACCATTCATTCTGAGATTCAAATAATGATGCCGGACCAGAAAAATCAGGAAGAAGGGAAGATATTGGCACCTTTTGTTGATACCGACAACAAATTTTGTTATTTAAACTTGTTTTCATTCCCATTTAATGTCAAACAACCCATCAGGATGTATTTAAAAGTGCTCAATTATAAGGCCAGTACCAGAATATCATTCAAAAGAAGAAATATTGGCTCTTTTTATTCTTGTCGACAAAAGTTTTAGTATAACCGTAGACTTACGAAGCGCTTAATTTTTGACAAAATTTTCATCGCGAGGTACATAAAGAATAAAATTATTATGCCGGTAGAGAATATTCAAGGAAAAGGGTAAATATTGGCCCAAGATATTGATGAATACAACAAATATAGCAGCTTGACACTTAAACTCCTTCATGAAAGGCTATCATTTCTTAACATTTAGGGATCGTTGTACCACAGTTTCTGACACGTTTTCTTCGGCGACCTATAACTTTTGAATGCCCCGATACATTACACCAAAATGTGCGCAATTGAATTCCCTTTCCAAAACGCTAAACAGTTTAAAAATCGGACGGTCAATAACAGAGATACGATTTTTTCAAAGTTTGCCTATAAGCCTTATCAGATTATCTCCCCTGAATTTCAATATGCAAATTTTGGCATACCTTCTTCAGGAAATTGTTACAAAAAGACTACTATATATACAACTAAGTATGTATTACTATAGGGGGACCCTTGAATCCAAAACATATCGGCGCATGCGCACTTGAAAGGGTTAGGGTTAGAAAAAAAGATCCGGCTAACCCAAACCCTAACCCTAACCCTAATTTGGGTTAGGGTTAACCCTAACCCTCATATATTCATACGCCAGCCATATCACAACCCTTAATAGTCAGCCTACACCCCAGGTGCCCCCCTCTATATGATACCTAACCCTAACCCTAACCCTAACCCTAACCCTAACCTAACCCTAACCCTAACCCTAACCCTAACCCTAACCCTAACCCTAACCCTAACCCTAACCCTAACCCTAACCCTAACCCTAACCCTAACCCTAACCCTAACCCTAACCCTAACCCTAACCCTAACCCTAACCCTAACCCTAACCCTAACCCTAACCCTAACCCTAACCCTAACCCTAACCCTAACCCTAACCCTAACCCTAACCCTAACCCTAACCCTAACCCTAACCCTAACCCTAACCCTAACCCTAACCCTAACCCTAACCCTAACCCTAACCCTAACCCTAACCCTAACCCTAACCCTAACCCTAACCCTAACCCTAACCCTAACCCTAACCCTAACCCTAACCCTAACCCTAACCCTAACCCTAACCCTAACCCTAACCCTAACCCTAACCCTAACCCTAACCCTAACCCTAACCCTAACCCTAACCCTAACCCTAACCCTAACC